>NC_048907.1:6986589-7006923 GCF_011077185.1 Oxyura jamaicensis
TTTTTTTTTTTTTTTTTTTTTTTTTTTTTTTTTTTTTTTTGCCAGTCCATCTCTTCTTCATTCTTGTCTTCTGGTATCACAGAAATATTGTTTTAAAACTGCTCCTTTTCCTGCTACTTCAGCTCAGAACTGCCCTTTGCTGAACACATTTTGCCCTTTAGCTAAAACTTCCAGGGTAGTCCTGCTTGGCCGAGGAAGCACCTTCCTCCCTGCTGCTCAAAGCTTACCTCTAGAGGAGGTCAACAAAGCCCCAGCCCTGAAAAACCTGCAGAAAAAATAATATTTATTCTGCATCTTTTTTTGTAACTGGGGCTATTCAGAGCCTGCCACTTCCCCAGCTACTGGGGAGGTAGCTCAAGGAAACTCACTACAGGTAAGACTGAAATTTTGGTTAGAAACATAGGGAAAGGATTTCAGAAAAAAAATAAGGTTTCTTCCTTCTTCTTTAAGTGCCAGGGAGTTTTACAGGGGGAATAAGGCAAAACTTCTCCTTCCACCTCTCTACACCACCTCTCACCAAAGCGTCCTCCCAGCAGAATAACAAGAAAACCCCTTGGGCTGTAAATATTTGCCTGCAGACCATACTCCTGAAACCACCTCTCTGAGCTTTGTCTCACAGCGTGTTTATGTCCCGATGTGGCTCTAACACAGAGCATGGGATGGCAAATCCTCCTGTCCCACCCAGGGCCATCCAATGAGCTCATTGACCCCATACCCAGAGTCCGGGATCAGATTTTGTGCCACCAATCCTTGCATCTCCCTCCAGAGCCACCAGCCCTGGCCCGTGCCCGAAGGAGCCTCCTCCTGCTACCCAGAACTCTCTGTGCATCACCTGCTCTTCCACCAGCATCCATCACCAAGCACCCAAATCCTCCAGAGCACCAAAAATCATCCTTCCCCTCCCCTCACCTCCTCCACACGTGTGCACGCGCATCCATGTGCGCACACACACATCTGCACACGTCTGCCCTGCCTCCCCAGCCCAGCCGCGGCCACGCGAGGCCGTATTTCGTATGCATGGCCTGGGAGGGCCTGGGCTCTCCAGCCAGTAATTTGCTGATTGGAAAATGTTCCAGGAAAAGGGACGGGGATGGTAGAGGGGAGGGGAGAGCCAGGGCGGGGGGAGCGGGGAGGGATGAGATGGGAGTTCTCAAACTGCGAGCCCTAATACCAAGCATGTGGCCATATATTATTTTAATAAAGCCAGCACATCCTGCACTCACGACAGCTGCTGTTCCCTTTCTCTCATCCTGTGAATCTCATTTATTCCTCATTAGCAAAATCACCTGTTTGTCAAATAGGGACAGATCTGCGAGACATTAAATCGCACCAAGGCTGGTGGGGGTCTGGGGAGCAGAGGTGGGATGGAACGGGGCCGGGCAATCCCCAGCCTGAACCCAAACCTGGACATCTCCTGGAGCTTGAGGTGGAGACAAGGACTGAGGCAGCAGGTGATACAGCATTTCCAGGGCTTTTATGTTTTATTTTTTCCCTGCACGGTGGAAACAATGCCACAATCAGCGCCTGGCCACAGTGCTGCTGGGTGGGTGCACAGCGTGCAGCACACCTGAAGTGGTGACAAGCAGGGGTGTCTGCAGAGCAGCTCTGTAGAGTAGGTGTCCTTCAGACCAACCTAAACCTACTTGTGGGGTCACGGAAACAGCTTCTGGCAGTTCTGCAAATTTGGAGTTTCCATCTCTTTTTACCGTTAGCAGCTACGCAGTTAGCGCGCAAAAGGCATTTGGGATGAGCAGCGAACAATTTCTTCCCTTTTGGAAGAGATTGGGTACAAAATGTCATCTGATTTGGTTTTATTGGTTTGGGTTTTCTTTAAATTGAGTGAAAACATCGGTAGGACTGACCTGTTCTTTCAAAGAACTGTGGTTTTGATGAATCAGGATTTTCCACTAACATTGAAGGAAAAATAAAAAATAAAAAATCCCTGGACTGCACTAAATTAAGTGTCTGTCGCCCCAAAAGCCTGGCAACGGAGTCTTTTTCTGCTGGTTTTGCAGCTTATGAGATGCTTTTCCTAATGCCAGCCCTGGCTTTTTCCTTTATCAGTTGAATGACACTGGGGGAAACAGCTGGCTGAAAACCAAGGCTTCTGGTGCGCTGCAAATTCTCCCTGGCTCTTTGCGATTCGGAGTTTGGGTTCAAACTGGCCCTGGACCAAGCGTGTGTGCGTGGGAGATACAGAGAGAAACCTGGGGAGGGCAGGGGGGGCTCGGCCCCCCGCGTGGCACCGCCGGTCCTGCCTGCCTCCCTGCCAAAAAAAAATGGGGGAGGGAAGGGCTGGAGATGCCTTGCTGGGGGGCTTCCCACCTCCGCAGCTCCTTCGGGAGAGCCAGCAACTCGGCGTTCAGAAGTGGGTGCTGGAATACCCCAGCTAACGGGGCAATTTTGGGCCGCAGAGAGCTGGGCCTGCGGGATGACATGGTGCCAGGTCCCTTGTACCATTGGGGTGAGCAGGTCTGGGGTCTGCAGGGGGGGCTCGCCGGCTCGGGGGGAAGCTGCTCTTAAATTGTGAGGAGACTGAGGGCCAGGAAGCAAAGGAGACGACCGTGTCTGTGCATATATTTCCTACTTACTCTTCCTTCTTCATTTTTTGTCTAGCCCTGAGCATCCATCCATCCCTTCCCCATCTTGTTCCCATATTTCCTCTCGCCAGGCTGCTTTCCTCCACCACCTCCTGGTTCTTGAACCCTTTTCCTCCTCCAGCTCCTCTCCCACCTCTCCATCCTCCCACTGCTCTTGCAGTTCTTCCTCCCCGCTATCCTCACCTCTCTCCACCTCCAGCCTGCCCCTGCACCGCGGGATGCAGTGTGTTTTGGAGGCAGAATGCAGGGATTTGGGCATTGCAGGTCTTGGTGGTGGGGCACAGGAGGTGGCTGTGGGGCTGTGCCCAAGCAGGAGCCAATGGGGACTGCGAATCCTAAGAGAAAAAGCAACCTGAATGGGATGGAGCCAGGCTCCCAAAATCAATCACCACCACCAAGCAGGGCTGTGATACCCCTGAGGGTGACCAACAATTCGGGGGACCACCTCCAAACCAGAGGCCATTGCCAGAGCCAAGGAGACACGTGTGGGGACATCCTGCCCGGTGGCCCACCAGCACCTCCGTACCTTTCGGGGACCCGGCTCCAGGCTGGTTTTGGGGACAGCACGGACCCCAGGCCGGGCTTGCAGCTACCCCCCGCTGCCACGATGCCCCTGGTGGTGCGGAGCAGCCCCCCGCCACCTCGGCGTGCCGATGCCACCGTGTCCCCCCCCGTCCCCGTCCCCCCCTTCCCTCCTCTCTCTGAAAGTCATCAGGCCTAGCGAGGTCTTCTCCCACTTATGCAGCTCATGAATATTTAACAGCATCTGCTCTGGAGGCGATAAAGCCTACCAATCCTTGACAAATATGGCCTAATCTTTTCAATTTCGGGGTGCAAATATTCCTTCAGAGTCCTGTTTGTCACCTAGATTAATGACTGTGGCTCCCATAATCCTTGGGTGCTAATTCAAGTGGTGGCTGCCGGGGCCGCGCATGGCGGAGGGATGCTGGGACACATCTGAAGGAGAGATTACTCGCTCGAGGGCCCTTTGCTGCAGGGTTTTGTTCCTCCCTTGGCACTGAGGAAGAGGGGGGGGCTGCTCGCATGCTTGTTTTTAACCTGTCGTAGAGGCTGAGCCCGTCCTGGGTCCGACGGGGACAGGGGGACACCAGGGATGGGGCGGGATGGGGACGTGTGCTCACCTCCAGCCGCGGGTCATTTCTTGGGGTCTGACGCAAACAGCAGCCCCAGCACCACCAGGCTGCCTTCCTACAGCTCGCCAGGCTGGGATGTGCTTTAGGATCAGCCCCATATGGGCTGAGCATGAGATGTGTGCTGAGGAAGCCACCACTGCCTGCTCCAGCTCATGACAAGCTTTGCAAACTGCTTAAAATTGCGACCCGAATCCCCACCCCAACCCAGGGCTTTGCAAACCACTTAAAATTGCAACGCAAATCCCCAAACCCTGCATCATTTGACCCACATCCACGCAGCCTCTTCACCCCCAAAGACACAGGGCATGGGGCTGGGCAATGCTCAGCTCTCCACCATGGATGGAGGGACGAGGGGATGCTTCTGGCCAATGCGCTCCCCGGGGAAACCCCACAGCCCTACCGCCTCCAGGCACATGGTGCCGGCTGCTCATATTTATTTATTCCCCAGCCAAGAGGAAAATATAGCAGGGAGAAGAGGGGGAAACCAGTGCTGGAGCTGATCAATGGCATCAACACCTCTGCTACAGGGCTGGTGGCTCCATCCATCGCCCAGAGCCTGGGAAGATGGATGGGAAGGGCTGTGAAGGGCTGCGAGGAGCAGGGCAGCCCCAAAAGAGCGTCCCTGGGCAGCTCTGCACCGGGACAGGGACCTACCTCGGGCACAGGGATCCCCTTCAACTGAGCCAGCGGTGGCAGTTCTGGGTGCCCCAGGGGGATCTGGTCCTGGGGGAAATTCCCTCGCTGCTCGCTGGATGGGAAAACTTCCACGTGGCACCAGGAGCTGCAGAGCGCAGTGAAGAGCAGCGTTAATTTTAGGTTTGTTTCACATTTCTGCAGCAGAAAATGCTTCCTCAGCCAGACAAAAATAATACTGTGAATAAAAGAAAGTAGGAAAAAACATTTTTTTTGTGAGCAAAACCAGAAAAAAAAAAAAAAAAAAAAAAAAAAAAACATGGGAAGAAGCATTTTCTGACATCCAAAAATAGAGCAACAGAAGCAAACTTTTGTACAATGAACATTTCTGGATGCTTTCCCTCCTAAAATATTTTGGGAAGAAAATCTGCAAGCCCATTCCCTGCCTAGGAGCTTCACCAGGGCTCTGCAGCCAGCATTTGCCGCCTTCCTTGTTTTCCCCTAGCTGGTTCCTACACCTGCCACAGGCTTTTGGGGCCAGGAGGCTTCAGCTGGCTGATGCAGAAGGGGGATTATGGGCGGTATTGGCAGCCCCTAGCACATCGGGGCCGGTCCCACAAACCCCAACCTCCATGGGATGCTGGGGGGGGGCTTCAGGATGCTCAGGTTGACTCGGGACGTGGGCCCCAAAGGAGGAGATGTGCCAGGGGGCACCAAGGGAAAGGATCAGCCCCTCCTGTGCCGGCATCCCCGCTCCCTGCCCCCTCTTCTACCTCTTTTATTTTTTTTTTATTCCGCTGAGCAAGCTCAAAAAGCAAAGCTGGAGCCTTTGTCCTGCCGAGGCTTCGTTAGGGCCCTCGTCGCACCGGGGTGGGGAGCAGCTCATTAGGCGGCGGCTTTGAAGCGGGCTCTGTTTGGGGTTCATTTGTATGCCGGCAGAAGGGAAACCTCTGTGCTCCGAGGATGTTTTTTCTGGAGGGGCTTCCTGGAAACACAACAAACATGACCCCGCGCGGCGCTCCCCCGGCCCACGTAGGGCGGCGGGGGATGAAACGCGGGGCCGGGACAAAGGGGCAGCCCCACAGCCCCCCCGTCCCCCTGTCCTAATGAGGACCGACACACACCGATGGGGAACACGAGTTTTCCTGCTCCGGCGACTCAAAGCTAGATAAATCCTGGGTTTTATGGGGTTCGGAGGGATCTTGGGACTCACTTTGTTCGCAGGATGAAAACAGATTACTCTGGGTGTTGTGCCAGGGTGGAAGATCCAGTGGATTCCAGCCTGGAAGGTTATTATTTCTTAGGACAAATCCTCCATTCTTCAAAATGTTATCTCAGGATGAATAGGGAATTCAGGTGAAAGGTACAAATTCTTGCCGAATCTGGCAAACCAGCTTACCTAAATTAAAGTTTCTAGTAGGTAGCGTGCTGGAGGAGTTGGATCATTTCTTCTCAATGCTTTTAACTTTGAGGTGAAACAAGTTTGTGTGCTTCATCTGCATTGATGGAAAAGGAGAAAAAAAATTGTTGTGTGGGGAGAAATTGTTTTAGTCACCTGAGTAAAAAATAAATGGAAATCATCTCCCCAGTAAGTGACCCCAAAGGGTCCAGAACTGGGCAGGAGGCACAAGGTGAGAGCCCTCCCCATGCAGCCTGGGGCACCACCAGCCATGGTAGATGTGTCCAAAGAAGGGCAAAAAAGCTGGTGGAGGGTCTAGAAAACAAGTCTTATGAGGAGCAGCTGTTGTTTAGTCTGGAGAAAAGGCTCAAATCTTACAGCACTTTAAATTACCTTAAAGGAGGTTGTAGCGAGGTGGGGATTGGGCTCTTCTCCCAGCCAGGTGATAAGACGATGGGAAAGGGCCTCAGGTTGCACCAGAGGAGGTTTAGGTTGGATACCAGGAGAAATTTCTTTACTGGAGGGGTTGTGCTGCCTTGGAACAGGCTGCCCAGGGACATGGTTGTGCCACCAAACCTGGAAATCTTCAAGAATGGTGGAGATGTAGGACTTGGTAACACGGGTTAGAGGTGGACCTGCAGGGTGAGGTTAAAGGCTGGGTGCTGCAAGTCAAGGGATGAGGCCAGCAGGTAGGCTGGGGACGTGGTGGCCTTGTGGATGTGCTGCTAGGGCTCAGGAGGGAAGGCAGGGAGCAGAGAAAGCCTCAGCAGGACCTGTCAGCCTCATTCACACGTTATCAGATGGGGGAAGCCCGCAGGGCCGCACGGGAGGTGATTAATCTTGGTCTCCTGCAGGAAGGCTCCCGGAGAGGTCAAGAGGAGACACGGATTGAGGAGAAGTGGGAGCCTGGCAGAGGCCTGAACGCTTTTTTACCCTTAATATGGAGCTTGCCCCAGATCTGAAGCCACTTCTGGACTTCCCCTGCGTTAATTTGGGTTTTTATTTGGGATCACCGCTTTCTCCTCACCATAAAGCACATCATCATCACTGCAATGTGCTTTTATGGCACCTTTAGCTGATTACCTGAAAGCGTTTAATCAGCACTAATTCATTAGGCTTCCCCACGGCCAGGGCAGCAGGAAGGGGGGGAAGCAATGCCCACCTGCAGGGCAGCCCCACATGGGCAATGGGACCCCCCCGAGCCCACCCACTTCGCTTCTCCATAGGCTCACAGCCACTTCATGAGCTAAACCACATCTCAAAGACCTAGAGACAAGCCCACAGGGATGAGGATGAGGACAGGAGAAGGCTGTGGGCACCGAGTGGTCCCGGCCCCCCCGGGGGTCTGGGGGCGGTGGGCAGGGCCGCCCATCTGCTCGGGTTTTGTCCCTCAATTAGGCTGCGCCGCGCTCCCCGCGCTTCATTGGTTTCCGCTTCACGTTCCTCGCGGTTCTCAGGCACCGGCACCGAGCAGCTCTGCACCATCTCCTGAAAGCCCTCTCCTTTGGATTTGGGCCATTTTATTCCTTTTTTTTTTTTTTCTTTTCCTGTTTTTTTTCAGAGCAGCACCAGGCTCCCCTCACCCGGGCCAGCTCAGAGGGCAGATGTGGCACCGGCCATGCTCAGGCTCCTGCCAGTTGTCCCCTCTGCTCACAACCTCCCTGCAAAACCTCCCATCAGCAAACCTGTGTGTCCCCAGCAACATTTCCTCCTGCTCTGGACCTATCCAGCCCTCAGCCTGCTTTTCTCCACCTGCCTCAGCACCCATGCACGGGGACAGGCACCACGCATCCCTCTGGAAAGCCCCTACCTTTGCTCTGCATCACAGGCTCGGACGCTGCTGCCCATCACACAAACCCCACGCTTGGCCAACACACCGCTTGTACCCCTGGACCAAGCCAAAGGCCATTCTGGCAAGGAGAAACTTAAAATAAGCACACAAAGACATTGGCATGTTAAGCCTGCATTAGTGTTGGCAGGCTGCAGAACTGGGAACTCCCTCCTTCCTATTTTAGCTCCCATCCTGCCCTTTACTTAGCTGCCGAGACAGTTGTGCTGCTGCATCCAACCCATCCATCTTTACATCCCAAAGATATTATTATTTAATTCCCTCCGCAGCCGCCTGCAGCTCCTGATGGCCAAGCAGTTCTTCCGCTGATAAAAAAGTTGAGCATCACTCAGTAAATCAGCGGCAACAGAAACGCTGAATCATTAAATCTTTGGCTGTAATCTATTTCAGCTGGGTTCAGGAGATGCCGGGAGAGGAGAGCGCATGCTGGAGCACCGATGCCCATGGGAGGAGGCAGCATCCCTGCTTGGAGGAGCATCACAAAATGGGGGAAACACAGCTCATCAGCTCAGGATCTCCTGCAGACGGAGGTCAGCGCCTGGCCACCCTCTTCCTCCTGGCCACAGACACGCTCCCACCCACAGCATGGGCTGCATTCATGTCCCGAGGGAGCAGAACCAGCAGCACCCCAGGGCTGCGCACCCCTGGTTGAGGCACAGAGCTGGGAGCTGTGTGTTGAGCCCTGGCCATACCCAAGGGTCCAGCAGAGCCTCTTCTGATCCATGCTGGGCTGTTCCTTGCCCTCCCTGGTGCTTTCCTGCAGCAGGAGCTGGGCAGAGCAACACACATCTCCTCCGCACGAAACCCCATGCCACCAGCCCCTCCGCCCAGCAATATTTCCCCTGCCACCACCTCCAGGAGCCTCACCAAGCTCTCGGCAGCTGCAGGAGGCTGTCAGTAAATGCATGGTCTCGCTCCTGTCCTGGTCTCTCCTGGAAGAGCTCGACAGTGTTCAGCCTCTCCCACTTCAGAGCCAGACACCAGGCACATCTCACCCCCCACAGCGGTGGCTTTCTGTGGATGGCAAGGTCTAGTTCTTGAAGCATTATGATATTTTGGAGAGGGAAAGGGTTGGGGGCTCCCCCAGCTCCGTGGGGGTCTGCCTTGTTGGCTTAGTACCGCGGATCCTCGAAGGGGTCCTCGTGTTAGAGCCTAAAATCAGAGAGGAGCGGGTGAACGGGCAGACGAGCTCGGCAACGGAGGGGAAGGAGGATGAAGAGCTGGGCGGCTGGAGTCGTGGACAGAAAATACATGCTGGGAAGGAGGGAGGGACGGCACCGGGGGAGAGGTGTGCAGGCACTCAGCTGATGGATTCACTGTGCAAGAGACCCACAGGTGCATTTCTTCCTCCTCATCATCATCATCCCTGGAGCAGAAGAAGGGATGGCAAAACCCAGGCACCCACAGGGCCCCCCAAGCCCGGCACAGTTCCCCCAGGAACCATCCCAAAAACCAGCCTGGCCGACTCTCCATCCCCTTTGATGAGGAGACACAGAGTACCACTGGCAGGACGCACTTCTGCCCACCACCATCCCCACCCCAGGACGATCACCCTCCCTTCCTCCCTCCCCACAAAACCACAGCCCAGACAGGGGGGGATGGCCAGCCCTGGCAATCTCACCCCCCACCCCCGCCACATTGTCCCTCTGAGATGCCTCCTTCCCCCTCCCCAACGCCCCCCGTCTCTCCTGGCAAATTCTCCCCCCCCTCCCCTCCTCCTGGATCCAGCCGCTCTCATAATAGCATCCTTTTCATGGAGACAAATTGTCCAGCCGGGGGCTGCACCTGAGGGCTTTCACCCTTTAACAAATAGCCTTTTAATTTTCTGCCAGAAGGGCATGGAAAAGGGGGGGACGAGGGAAAAAGAGGGGGGGGGCTGCAGAGGGGGGTTGCACAGAGGAGAGAGAATCAATCAGACATCCATCTTCATCATTGCTGCCAGGGGACCGCTTGCACTGGCTGGATGCCCCTGGGGGAAGGTGGGGTGAAAAAGAGAAGGGGTTGGGGCGAGGGGGAGGCAGGAGGCGGTGAGGGGATTGCGGGGGGGGGGGGGGGGGTCACAGGCTTCTGAAAGCCATGTGGAGCGTTGCCCTCGAGCGAGATAAGCAGCAGCCCTTGGATCCCATGGAAAAGCACGGAGGGACCTGCTCCTGCACTTACCCTGCTCTCCAAAGGGGCTGGGTCAGATCCGGAGGTGATGGCCCCATGGCACATGGGGAGGGAAGGGACACCACGGGACATCCTCACCTGTGGGGATCAGGGAGGTCCCCATGACAAAGAACAAAGAAATGCAGGGGGACACCACCAGCACCTTCTCCCGCAGCAAGGGCAGGCATCACGCTCTGCTCCCACCCCAGGACAGGGGAGCCTGGAGGGTTTTTGTCCCCGGGCGAGGAGACCGCCAGCATCTCCCTCCCCTCTCCTCCAGATCCTCTTGTGCAAAGGGACACCGAGCTGTGGTGCCAGCTTCGACTGGGCTCCATCGCCTTTCCCAACAAAAAATAAGCAGAAAGGTTAATTAGATGTTTGCAATCCAATTTACGTCGTGTTTGTGAAACCAGCATTTCACAAACCAGCCTGGGAGCCCCCCGTGCCCTCGCTCTCTTGCTAAATTTATTTCACAGCTTCACCGACCTGGCTGGGCCGGGTCAGAACTCGCCCATTATCATTTTATCACCGCCTCGTACCCTGTAATTACAAGCTGCTTCCCTCCTTCCCCAGCCCCCTCCGTGCACGGGGTGGGGATGCTGCTCCTGCTTTAAGCTCCTTCCATGATGGGGCTCACCCAAAGCCTGGCACAGCTCGGCCCTGCTTTTGGCAGATAAGCAAGGGAAGGTTGTCTGGGAAGGGGGGAGCACGCTGCTCACCCCCCAGGGATTAAAATATTCAGACGGATAGCAGCAAGGCAGAGAGAGGGGAGGTAACAGGCACAGCCCTCGGGGGCTCTGCAGCATCTCAGCCGCGGGGACAAGTCATCGCAGGGCTCAGAAACTGGGTTTGGGACCCAGGTGGCCACCGGGAGGAAGGATGCTGCCCGGATGCAGGTGGGCACAGCCAGCAGGGCTGGGCTTTGTTGCAAAAATTTGGCTTCGTTTCAGTCACCTGTGAGCATGAATCAGGCGAGGGCTTGCAGGCAGCGTGAACGCACACACGCACACGCAACCAGCTCAATTGCCCATGAGAAGGCTCGTGTAATTAACAGGCAGCCGGCTTCTTTCACAAAGAAAGGACTTGGGGGGCATTTTTCTGGGGCAAACCCCCGCGAGCAGGTTTGCACAGGAGTGCTCGCTGCAGCACTGCCCACGAGGAGCCTGGAGGTGAGGACAGAGCATTGGCCCCTCCGTGGGCCACCCTTGGAGAAGGCAAGGAAAGGTTTTTACAGCTAAATCTCCTCTGCAGGAACCCTCTGCTGCTGGAGATGGAGTAAGGATGGGCACATGGGCCTGGGGATGCTGTCAGATGCTTGCATCCATCGCACACCGTGCTATGGTCATGGGTCAGTGTCTCCATCACGGTTCCCCAGCCCCGAGCACCTCTAGCTCAGCTCATGCTGCCCAACACGCACACCACGGCCACCTGCATGCACAGCACCAAGCACAAAACCACCTCAGATCCCCCCCAAAACAAGGACCGAGCCCCCAACCCTGCTTGCTCGGGGCTGAGCACGCCTCCCCCCTCCCTGCTGCTAGAGGACCATTAAAACACCATTAACCCAGGGCTGTTATTAATCACACAATGTCACCCAGCAGGGACAGCCGTGACGTCCCAGCTCCCCCCAGCTCCAGGTGACACGGGCACAGAGCAGGTAGGGCTCATTTCTAACCCTGCGAGCACGCCGGCTCCAGATAATGAATTTCTTCCACACCACAAAGGAGGAGAGCTTCGCCAAGACTGGAAATAATCACCCCAAGGCAAGGCAGGGACTGGGCTCTGGACGCCTCTCAGCCCTGCAGACGATAATCCCCTTTGGGACAGGGCTAGGGACAAGGTGAGGAAGCCACAATTTATCACCTGCCTGAACCACATTCACCCACTGGAAGGAGATCTCCAGCTGTGCCGCAGGGCACACCCGAGGAGGGACAGGTCCCGGGTGGAAATCAACTGAGGAGCTCCGGAGATGTTCCTGTCAGACACCTGAGGACACAGAGGTGACATCTCTGGGCAGGCACGGAGCAGGTTAACACCACGGAGCCAAGCCTCCGCCTGCATGAACGGAGGCTTCAGCCCCATCAAGCCCTCGCAGTTCCGTGATATTAAAGCTTTCCCCTCATGCATAGAAGCAAGCAGGGGGGCTAATTGCTTCTTATGACACTATAATGGTAGGACTATTTACAGTAGATTAAAATCCAATCCATAATGAGGTATAATAACTTCGCAAATGCCAGGATTCGTCAAAGGGTGAGGAGCGCCGCGGAGACCCGGAGCTGAGCAGCCTCGGACCTGGGGTCTGAGCCCTAGAGCAGGAGGGAGCAGGGAGGGTTTTTTTGGTGGGTTCTCCCTCTCTGGTTGCTTTTGCCCCAGGTTAAGCACTGGGGATGGAGGAAGACCCCGAACACAGACCCTCAGAAACCCCCCAGTGACACCGGGAGCTGATGGGGTTCAGGGCATCCTCAGGACCGGGATCCAGCAGCACCTTATGGGCAAACCTCACCTGGACAACATGCTGGGTGGCGCACAGCACACTGCAACACCAGATCCCCAAAACCCGTGGATACCCCCACACATCCCCAGGGAGCTCCCCATCACCCAGAGAGGACACGAGCAGAGGCACACAAGCATCTCCAGTGACCCCCCAGGCTCAGGTCCGTGACCCCCCAGGCTCAGGTCCACGTGTGCCCAGTATCCCTGCAGATTATCCTACAGTATCCTGCCAAAATGCTACAGATTTCTGTCCTGCAGGAGACAAACCCCCTTGGGGCTTGCAGATCCAGCCCCCTTGGGGTCTGCTCCCTGCCTCCACCGCATGTTTATGGGTGCGACCTTGAATGAGCCCGGCGACACATCACTCCTGACTTGCTCAGAGGAGGTATTTATTTATTCTCTGCCAATGACATGGGCTGACGGTGCCCTCTGAATTTCAAACAGGACTCTGCTCTGCTTTCACAGCCAGTGTGGCTCTGCTAAAAAGAAAAAATAGTCAGAGAACAAATAAGCCCCAAAAGCTGAGACCTAATTTCTTCCTCTGGGAAGATAACATTGCTCCTCAGATTCAAGGGCTCTCTCCCGGAGTCCTGTGAGCAGGCTCAGTGCTGTGCTGGCACCATGCGTGGGGGATTAAGAGATGGGTGTAAGTGTGAGCAGCCAGAAAGCGCCTGTGGTGGTCCCAGGGGATAGAGGCTGGGGTCAGGGAGATCCCACAAGGGAAGTCACAGCCCATCCATTCACCTACCTCAGGTCTCCAGCGATGCCAGCCGGAGAAATCCCAGCTCCAAGGGACTTGGCATCCCCACAAGCAGAAATGGGGAAGGAAAAGCCATCAGGATAGGAGATGGCACAGCTGGGGTTCACGTGAGCTCTGCTGCAATTCACCTTCCCAGCAATATCAGGCAGGGTGGTGCCCAGCAGCACAGCCCAGTGACCATCAGGTAGGTGTGCAGTGACAAAATAGGTCCAAAACGGGTCACCCCAGGGGCTGAGGTCCTCACCGAGAAGGTTCACGGCCAGGCACAGGCATGGCTGAAGGAGGTGCACCAACAACAAAGCTCAAAAAGTGAGTGAAGGCTCAGCTCTGGGCTTAAATAGACCCCAGCTGTGGGTGGAGGCCCCAGGTGAGGCTGCTCAGGGTCGTTAGTGCCTTGTCTCACCAAGGTGATGTCCCGGGCAGGGTGCTAGCTCAGCATCCACGTGAAATTAAGAGGTGTCCTTTGGTATGAATACAGACCTGGCTGGAAAACTCATCCGTGGCAGCTCCTTGTCCCAGGAGGGGATGGGGCTTCTCAGCCAGCATCTGAACCCGTTGTCTCATGGCAAACGTGGTGCTCTTTGGCTCACCAGCACCAAGGAATAAAACACAAATTTCACCCAATTTTGGTTGTGTTCAAGGGAGCAGGAGGGAGCTGGAGCAGGCAACGGGGCCGAAGCACACGGAGAGAGCAGCTTCGCCTCTCAATAGGAAAGAGCCAGTGGCCACAGCCCGAGTGAAGTTCCCACTTTATGACATTATTATTATTTTTTTTTTAACCAGCCTGGCTATTAACTTCGGCACTGGCTTAAACCCCCTGGCCTCAGGCACAAGCAACACAGAGCTCATAGACTGTAAATGTTAATACTGCTTTAGCACCGTAATAAGCTAAAAGGTGGATGCAAGATCTGGCGCATTAATTCCTTTTTTTAAATCTTTTTAGAACATTTTGGGGTAATAAGAATAATAAATATTTGAGCTGATGAAGGTTAATGGATGGGTAGCCCCGGTGACTGGCACTCCCGGAGGGAAGGCAGCAGCTCCCTGCTTCCCAGGTGATCCAGGAGGCTCCAGCAGCCTCCTACGGAGAGGTTGGGGGGCTCTTCATCAGGGAAATATCCAGGGCAAAAACTTCTGGGGGGAGGGGTTCACTTGTTAGCACTTCAAAGAAAAGCATTGGGGCTGGTGGATGAGTGGAGATGGCCATCCCTAAGCTGCCCTGGGCAAAGCTTTAGGGAGAGGAGAGGCACCTCCAGCCAGGACACGAGCTTGCAGTTTCCATCCAGAAAAAGCCAGATTTGTCAGTGCATCTAATTCCCATGGAGGTGGTGGTGGCTGAGCAGGGGACCCCCTTGTGCTGGGGGAATGACCCAGATCTCCCAGATCTCTGACCTGGATCTCCTGGATCACTGACCCAGAAATCCCAAATCCCCAACCTGGATCTCCCAGATCTCCAACCCAAACTCCCCACATCTCCCACCCAGATCTCCCAGACCTCCGACCCCACCTGGCTTTGCAGAGCCCGGGTCGGACCAGGAGGACTTTTGGTGGCCCACATCTGGTGGACATCAATGCAGTAGGACATGGGGACACCTGGGGCACATCCCTCACACCCTGGCAGCTGGTTATGGGATGGAAAGCCTTGCCCAGAACCTTTCTGCCCCAGCACCAGCCTAGGACCTGCCACAACGCCCCGTGCCACCCCGCGTGGGGACAACCTGGTGACAGGCCCCCAATGGCATACAGTGACCATGACGTGGAGGCAGAGGCAGAACACAGGACCTGCAGCTCTCCCCCTCATCCCCTCCCACCCCAAACACACCCCACACACCCCGATTTGGGGCCGGGGGCTGCAGCAGGGCTCCAACCCCCCCCTCCTCACGCCGCGCTCGCTCGCGCGTGGCATCGCCGGGCCCCCCCGTCCCTCTCCATCCTTGGGGGATATCAAGGGCAAGCAAGAGAAGGGTTACCTGGAGGGAAGGGTTGCTAAGCAACCCCCCCCCCCCGACCCCCCCCCAAGCATCGCAAACCCAAAACTCGTTCCAGGCCTGCAACCAGATTAGCATATTAATGAGGCTGTAATTTCCCCGGAATTGTCTGCGCGGCTATGCCCGCTCACAGCGGCACTGGCCCAGGAGTTTGCTATGCAAATAAACTGGTTTTACAGGCTGTGGCTTAATTAACTCATCAAGTTCATCTTCCTAACAAAAAAGGCAGACTAACTGCGGATTAATGGACCTGTGTTTGCTCTTCTTTCTCTCGCCCGGGCTCCCCGAGGCACCCGCTCCCTCCAGACCCTTCCCTTCCCGGCCCCGCGAGGAGATAAATCCTGGGAAAAGAGATGGGGGGATCACAGCACAGCCTCCCGCGGAGTCTGGGAGGTTTCCTCATCGGCTTCAAGGGGAATAAGACGGCTCAGGCCTCGAGGATGGCAATTACGCCTCCGGCTGAAGCTGGCAGGTGACCACTTATGAGGAGGAGGTGGCAGCGTCACGGCGCTGTGCCCGTAAGGCGGATCAGGGGCCGGGTGTTCAGGGGCCGGGTGTTTTGGGGACGGGGATTACGGCTCGGTGCCCAGGTGAGTGCTGGCGAGCCCGCTCCATCCCTGTTGGCCCAGGGTCAGGGCAGGCAGGAGGGATGCTCTCCCTCCTGGGTTAATTACAGAGGTCCTTCTGGGCCGCATCCCATGCTCGGCGGCTCTTCCTGCCTTTTGATAATGACCAGAAAAATAAATATAAGGATTTGCAGAGTCACTGGGAGAGAGTTCAGGTGGCCAAAAGTCTGTATTCAACCACAAGCCCCTGGACTGGAGGGTTCTTGGAAAATTAATGTGATTATGGGTTTATCTCCCCCTCGGCTCCCGGCTTTTTTGGTTCTCTCCCTCCCCATGGGAAGGAATTTCTGCAGGACCTTGATAGCCTGTAGCTAGGATGGGAACAGTTGATTTGGCATCTGTATCACAAATTATGATGTGCAAAAAATTGATGCACGGGGCCCAGGAGCTGAGACCCCATGGCCACCCAGGGTCTGCTCCATGCCCCGTGCCGCAGCCTCTCCCCAGCAGCTCCCAGGGCAAAAATCTGTGCCTTGCTTGGTAGAAAGTTCTGGGACCTTCGCACCACACTCGGCCAAAAACCAGCCCTCTTCCAGCTGCAGCTGGCTTGGGGTTTAAGTTGCCGAAGTTGTTTTAGACTGGGTGAAGTCCTTGAAAACCTAGCTGCAACCCTGAGCCTTTCTGCATTGCCAGGGAAATGGACTGGCTGACCTAAAAGGTCCTTTCCATCTCTAATTTCTGTGGCTGTGTGATTCATCCCTCTTCTTTGAAAGTGTTTCCTACACGAGACGCCTGGTAGAAGGGAAAAATGATACCAAATAATCTTTTTTCATTTCCCCTCACCGTTGTCAGGGCTGATGAGAGGTGAGGGACAGCCGGCTGTGACATGAGCCGAGCAGCGGAACAGAAAAGGCAAAGCAGGATCCGGCTTGGCAGCCAGGAACGAGGCAATTCACGCAAGGAGGGCCAGGAGGAGATGTGCTGGAGACATCCTTTCCAGGAACGCTGCCTTATTTCCTCCGACCCCGCCAAAATCCCAAGCTGGGGACAAACACATACAGCAACCCCGTGCCAGAAACAGAAGTTTCCCAAGACCCTCTCCTGTCTACCAGCACAGGACCACCAGAGCCAGCTCTGGTTTCGATGGTTTCACCATCCTGCAAGCAATTTCCCCACTACAAGCTTGTCTGCTTTCCCATTAATCCATGAAGCTCCTGCAGCGAGGAGTCCCACAGGCAGCTCCGTGCCAGGAGGGCCAACCCCTGTGGCTTGTCTTAAATTTTGCTTCCTCCACTTCCAGCTGAGGATGGGAAAGGGTATTTAGCTTCGTGCTTTCTCCCACCAGCTGTAGCACGTAGGGAAAGCCCTCAAGGGCAGCATGAAAAGGAGAGCAGGAGCTCGGGGGTGAGCAGCGTCGGGTCCCGAAGCAGCCCAGCATATGAATGGATGAGATGTGGCCCCAAACCTGGGCATGGGATGGGAGAGCCTCCCGGGCTTGCAGGCTCCATCATGTCCCTCAGCCCCCCATATCTGCTCTGGCTGGGGCAGGACAGGGACCCCAGGAGCCCCCTGCAGTCCCTGTGGGCACCGTGTCCTCCACCTGGGGGATCCCTAAAACCTCAGCGGATACGGGGCGGCATGGGCTCACCTCCTCCATCACACAGCTGCTGTACCCAGAACAAAGTGGGAACAAGGGGGAACCAAAGGGATAAAATCCTGTGTGAAAGCAAATCCTGAACCCAATCCCGGTCCCTTTGCCAGCCACTTCCCAGCAGTGATTCAGGGATCAGAGGTGGCGCAAAGTACAGGCACTCGTCTTCAGCTGAGCGGTCCTTTTTTGATGAGTTTTTGTGACCACAACATAAGACTTTCAGCTCTTTTTATTTATTGTTATTCTCTTTTAATTGTTTTCCTTCATTTTCTGGGAGAAAGTAATATAAACTGGGAGAAGTGATATAAACCAGAGCCCTCCTGCAGCAGCCCTTCGCTGCTAAATGCATGCACATGGATGTTCTGGAACAAAGCCTGAAGGTTTGGTGCATGGGCACAGCCAGGGAACCACCCAAAATCCGAACATCTCCCAGATACCACCCGTCCCATGAGAATCCTTTCAAAGACGGGCATTCCAGGACAGAGATTTTTTATTATCTTCCTCCTGTGCAGTCACAACTTCGACAAAAGAGGAAAAACATTTCTCTTGCCCACACCCAGTGGCACGGGAGAAGGGGGGACACCCAAGAGGACCAAGTGGTGGCAAGCCAGATCTGCAAGAGCCAAAATAACAAAAAAAAAATGCCTTTTTATGATTAATGAGGAGAGTGATGGGACAGAGGGTGACAGCAACTTCTCCGGCGTGAGCTGTGGGAGGGGAGGTGATGCCAAGCCCGGCGCCGTGGGGCAGGATGCCGAAAGCACCAGTGCTCTGCTGGAGGCCAGGCTGCGTGGTCGCCGGGGTCCCTTCTGGCCCTAAAACCTCTGAATCTATTGACGCTCGGAGGCTTCAAAAGCAGCAGCTGCTCCTGCGCAGCACCTAGTTCTCAGAAGCGCCTGGAATAATGGATCCATATTGTGCCAATGCATACTAATGTTAATATACATTTGCGGCACACAATGTGGTGGCTTCGGAGACACCCGGGTGTCAGATCGAATCAGCGTCAGCGACACGGCGCGCCAGGACCTCGCGGCAGGTCCCTCTTGGCTTCTCCGCTGGGAAGCCACCGCTCCTTTGAAATTGCTGTGTTTACCCCTTGTGTGAAAAATAAATAAAGAAATTGTTCCAGGCCCGCCACAGGACCGGCGTCGGCAGCTTGTCTGCTTTCCAAAGGGTTCGAGGTGCGGGTGCGGGGGGGAACAAAGGGAGATGCTGCGCTGGGTGACCGGAGAGCTCCGAGGTGCAGCCTCCTGCACCCTGCTCATCTCCTCTCATGCACCAGTGCAAGGAAATTAAGATCCAGGGCCAGGGGCTGCTGCCAGCTCTGTCACAGCCCCTGCTCGAGGTTGGGGTTCTGCAGAGACAACACGTCCTCCGGGGCTGCCGCTGGGTATTTGGGATGCTGGGGCAAGGAGAAGCAAGCCTCCAAATCAGCCAAGCTCCCTCTGCACCCAGAGCAGTCTGAGCAGAGCTGGGGGTGCACCTGCGTGGTTTGGGGTGGTGGCACGTGGTGCGTCTGCGTGCAACGCCTTCGCATTTGTATTTACCCATGCAGACACTTTGTCTGTCCATAATAAGCGTGCCTGCACCAGCCTGGCCTCTGTTCCCAACCCAAATCTGCACGAGCCCATATGGGAGGCTGCCCAGAACATCATTTGTTCACAGGAAGGTAATAAAGCAGAGCACCGCCCAGCAGCACCCTTCTCTGAGGGCTCGTTGTTCCCCTCGCTCAGCCACCCAACCGCCCCCGTGCCGGTAACCAGGGGGCTTTGTCACCGCCCAGGCACGGCAAGGGTTAAATCCACCCACACAGGGGCTTTGGGACTCACCTGAAGCAAGGCTGGGGGGTACCGGAGGCTCCCTGGGGGCTCCTTGGGGGGTTTCTGCCCTGCAGAGCATCCCCGGGGCTCGACCCCGCCACCAGCTGGCCCAGGTGAGGAGCCCCCCCCCCGCCCCCCCGCCTCCAGCTGGAAGAGGGAGAGGGAAACCTGTCTGCCCCCGCTGCTTTTTGTCCTGCTCCAGAATGTAAAAAAATAAAATAAAAAAGGGTGAGAAGCACTTAAAGAAAAAACGTGAAGAAACCGACTCCAGCTGCCTCCCCAGCCCACGGGGACTCTGCTCTCCTTCCAAGCCTCCAGCTCGCCCCCCAGCCCCACGGGGACCCTCCCCAGGTGACGGGGACCCACCTGGAGCAGGGCCCCTTTTGTGCCCCTGGGCACGGTGAAGAAGGGAGTGGGGACTGGAGAAGAAAGCAAGGTCTCCACGTGCCCAGGTGACGGCGACAGCCCGGGGGGGTACAGAGCCCTAAGCGCCTTTATAGAACCCATGGGAGAGGATATGGGGGCACCATGGTGGGTGTTGGGGGGGGGGGGGCGTTATAGGGTGGTTGGTGTGTGTGTGACACGATGGAGGGCTGCATTATGAGGGTAGGGAAGGGGTCTGCTGCACGTGTGCATGTCCAGGAGCAGGAAGAAGGGGCAAGGGGCAGCTAGCGGTGCCCCCCTCCAGCCAGGGGATGCCAGGGGGCGGCTGGCAGCCCGACTTCTCGCTATCCTGGGGGGGAAGCACAGGGGGGTTGTGCCTGAGGAGAAGCAGGACGCATCCGAGCATCACCTCTCCACAACACCCAGGGTTTGCCCTTCTTTTTTGTCGGCTGCCTGGGTCCCCCCACGGACCTGGAGCTGCCACATTTTGGGGGGGAGCAGGGGCTGTGCGTGCCCGCCCCGCCGCTGGCAGCTTGGTTTTCTGCTTCGGTCCCAGCAGCAGAAGGGCACCGTGCTGGGACCCCCCTGCGGCTGGGGCCGGCGGGGTGCGGGGGGAACAGCACGGCTCGCGGCGGAGCCGGGCGGTGGACGTGGGGGCTCCGAGGGTCTTCCCCTCAAATCGTCACGTCCGCAAAATTTCCGCTCTTTCGGCCAAGGGACCTCTCTGCAGGAGGAGGGAGAGCGGGGGACAGGGGGAGAGACGGAGAGATCGGTGCTGGAGGTGTGAAGTGGGAGAGAAAATGAGGAAAAGTGGGGGAAATAAAGGGGATGTGAGGGAGGAGAGAAAGAAAGAAAGAAAGAAAGAAAGAAAGAAAGAAAGAAAGAAAGA
>NC_048907.1:7016923-7023325 GCF_011077185.1 Oxyura jamaicensis
CGCGTCCCCGCGCCTCCTGCCCCGCTCCCGGAGCGATGCCTGGGGACGGAAGGCGGCGAGGTGACGTCGGAGGGGCCGTGCCGGTGGCCGCAGGCCCTGTGCCAGCACGCCGAGCGCAGGCCTGGCCAGAAATGTGCTTCCCCAGCAGATTTCAGGACTCTGCCTCCTTCAGCCGATTGTGAGCAGCCTCCCCACCCCCCCCCACCTAAAAAAAAAACAAGTGGCCGTGCCAGGGTTTATTGGCACCGGGGCCCGTCTCCCTTGGCAATTGGCACAAAAACCCCAAATTTTGGCAAGATCCCCAAGCAACCCCCCGTGCTGGGGGAGCGCAGTGCTGCTGGTGGGGGCCTCTCCTCGGGGGCAGCCCCCTCTGGGCACCTCAGAACCGGTGACACCCCCGGGGGAAGGGGTCCCCCCACCATGCTCCTGAACCAGCTCTGTCCTGGAGGAGGAGGAAGAAGGTGAGGGTTGGAGGAAGGTCAGTGGGGGTCCCACCCCTCCGCTTCTCCACCCCACCGGCTGGAGGGCTTGGAGGAGGCAGCGCTGGGGACACCGAGCAGTGCAGACGTGTCCTCAGTGGAGCTGGTTGTCGGCGGCAATGCTCACGCCTTCAGTAGGCTTCAGAGTTAACAGCCCAGGGGCTGGAAAAGCGGTGGTGACAGTGACATTTTGTGCTCAGCCCTGGCACCCCCAGCCCCACTGCACCCCAACCCTGTCCCACCCACAGCCTCCTGCCCGGGGACCCCATCGCCTTCACGGCCCTCGCTGAGGGTCCCCAGGGTGGCAGGGCCACGATGTCCCCACGGGTGACAAGGTACTGAGCTTGCTGGGGGTGACAGGGGGGGCAGTCTGGTCCGGGGAGGCCCGGGGACAGGGGCCAGGGCGGCCTCGGTGGGAACCTCGCTCCTTCAAAGCGCTGCCGAACGCCAGCTCATTAATCCCCCGGTAATGACCTCGTTATTCCTAACGAGCCACGCTGCGGCGGAGCGGATCAAGGGGGCTGCAGTAAGAGGATTTCGTGCCGTGGGTTTTGGGGCTGGGGGGCAGCCACAGGTGGCAGAGGAAGGGGAACAAAGGGGACAAGGACGGTCACCCCGTCCTGGGGGCGTGCGGTGCCCCCCGCTCCGTCGCTGCTCTCCACTTTCAGCTGCTGAGAACTAACTCCAGACACCCGAAACAACCCCAAGGGGTCAGCACCAGAGCAGATTGTGAAGCAGAGGCAAGGAAATGCAGGCAGCCAGCACCCCGGAGACAGGAGCACCCCGTTAACCACTCCAAGGAGAGGACCACCATGTGAGCCCAACCCCGATACGAGGCACCAGAGAGTCTCGGCGCAGCACAAAGCACAGCCTCCACCGCACGCAGACCCTTTTATTTGTCGAACCCAAACCTGGTCACTCACCTCCTCTCTTCCACGGGGCTGTCCTGGTGCCTGCCCCAGCCTCCCAGCACCCCCTTTTTGGGAAGAGCCCCCCAGGAAGCGCCCCACGGGGCAAAAGTGCTCATTTTAGGGGTTGGGGACAGAGCCCACTGATCCTGGGCACGGCGGCACAGCGGGGGCACAGCCCCTTACGCAGCGTGGGGCACCCCACGGCACAGCAACGAGCAGCGAGAGAAGCAGGGGGAGAAAAATATGGGGGACAGGGGACGGGGCAGAGCCGGTCCCCCCCCCCCCGTGCTGCCCCCCAAAACCAGCCCTAGTGAGAAGGAAGAGCCAGCAGCTGATGCACCGCGGAGTTTGCCCCCAAAATAAAGGTTCTGGACAGACGGACGCGGATGGACGAGCAGCCACCGCGTGCCGGGGTCATCCCGGGCTCAGTCCCAGCGGACCTTGACGGGGGGGAACCTCCAGAGGTCGGGGTGCCCCATGTGCAGCAGGTGGCTGCAGGGGGACGTGCTCCAGCGGAAGGGGGGCACGTCGTCCCACGCCGGGCCGCTGGCGGCCACCAGCCCGTAGGTGGAGGCCATGCCGAAGGAGGTGACCTGGTGCCGGCAGGGAAAAGGGACAAGTAAGGGTTGCGTGGTGTCCCGGGGGGGTGCAGGGGGATAGGGGTGTCCCCACCTTCATGTCGGTGCCGCCGTGGCAGCGCTGGCGCAGGGCGGCGAAGGGGTAGGTGCCGTTGGAGGGGTTGAGGTCGGAGCGGGCGGAGATGGCGTTCTCGGCGTTCTGGGGGGGGTCGCAGCCCCGGCACCGCGACAGCGGGTCCTGCAGGTAGTTGTTGGACCTGGGAAGGGGGAAAAATAAAATAATGAGCTCGGTAAGACCATGACTGCAAAGGCTGGAGGTCAGCGGGGAGGTGGAGGTGACACCCAGGAGGGGTTCTGGGGCGGGGGCAGCCCCCACCTCATCAGGCGGACCATGGAGTCCACGTCATGGACCAGCGAGTGGTTCCTCCGGAAGATCTGGGCGCGCGGGTTCTTGTCGTAGGTGAACCAGTCGCCGTACTTCTTCACCAGCTCCAGGTTCCCGCTGGCGTTAAAGATCTCCTCGAAGTACCTGGGGGTTTGGGAACCAGCGAGTGAGGGCAGCACCAACCACCCGTTATTAAATGGCATGGGTGGGATGCCGCCCGCTGCCCCCCGTGCCGGGGAGGTCGGGGTGGAGACGAGCAGAGACGAGGCTGGAGGGAGCTTACGGCACGTTGTAGCTGGCCCAGTATCCCTGCTGGTACAGCACCTCCGTCTTATCAGCCACCATCACCAAGCCCCTGCGGCAGGAGGAAGGGCACCGGTCAGAGCAGAAGGCGAAATAAAGCGGGGACAGGAGGGACAGACCCACCTGGGGGACCCCACCCCATCCGGGGGCCGTCACCTGCATGCAGAGAGCCACCAGCTGCAGCACTACTCACATCCGTGCCACAAGGGCCACCGCAGCGGGAGGCAGCGTGCCACCAAGCCCGTGTTTCACACCCAGGTCACCAAACAAACCCCACCTGGGCCACGCTGGGGCAGCCCACGGGCTGGGCAGGCGGGGCTTTAGGGCTCCGAGGGCCGAGCTGGCTTTTGGGGAGGGCGAGAGGCACTCACGGGATCTGCTCCAGCACCGTCAGCACGCCTCGCTGGAGGCCAGCCTTCCCCGGCGAGAAGGCTTTGTAATCCACCACCATCCACTGGTTGTTGTACCTGCACGGGGAGGGGACCGCGTCCCACGGGGGCCACCCAGAGCACACCCCGGGGGTGTCCCCGTGGGGTGTCCCCCCCCCCCAGCACACCCCCGTGCTCACGTGCCGCTGTTGAACTGGCTGAAGACGCTGGCCCACTCGGCGCCGCTGCGGGCCAGCCGGTTGGCCACGATGTTCCTCAGCCACTCCAGGACGCTGCCCTGCGGCCGCAGGTACTTCCAGAGCGCCGCGTTGCTGTTGCCGATGGTGGTCTCCAGCGCTACCTGCGGGGAGGGGAAGGGGGGGGAAAGGAGGTGAGCCGGGTTCGGGGGGTGCCACCTGGGGGTCCCGCGGGAGCCGGGTGCCACTCACCAGCCCGCTGCTCAGGATGTAGAAGTCATCTCCGGAGAAGATGGTGCCGGGGTAGGAGGAAAACACTTGGACGCTCCCCGGGATCTCAGCAGGGCCTGGGGAGGGATGCGAGAATGGGGTGGGGGCCGTCAGGATTTGGGGGAGGGGGGGGAAAGGTGAGACCCCCCACCCCATCCTGCCCAGCTCACCGCCGGGCGCCACGCGGAAGGGCAGCGTGTACTTCTTGACGATGCGCAGCATGGTCTGGTAGGGGGCCCAGGTGTCGTGGGCCACCAGCAGGTCCCGACGGCCCGGCAGCAGCTTGAGCAGGGCCGAGCAGGAGCCGGAGCCCAGCGGGCGCCGCGAGGACGATCTGTTCAGGGCCTGCTCCAGGTCCTCCAGGTCCCCCCCCAGCTGCAGGAGGCTGCGGAGAGGCGAGGAGGTGGCGTGGGGCACCCCACCTGCGGAACGCCGACCCAAGACGGGCCGGGGGGAGGGGGCACCCACAGGTCCACCCATGCCCCAGCAGCCCCCAGCCCCAATTTTTGGGGGGACGGAGCTCACAGGAAGCCGAAAGGTGACACGGAGAGGCTGCCGGTGGGGAAGGCCACGCGCCCGTTGTAGCTGTCCTCCAGGCCCTTCAGCTGCAGCAGCGCCAGGCGCACCTGCAGGGATTAGGACAAATAAACCAAAATCTGACATTCTGGACCCAAACAGGCATGGGGATGCCCCGGGGTGACACCGAGGGGCACAGCCTCACCTGGTGCCAGTACTCGGGGTGCTCACCGGACGCCATCTGCTCCTCCATCCAGGCCAGGTTGGCCTGCAGGTAGGCGCGGAGCTTCTCGCAGTAAGGGGTCTGGTAGCCGAAGGGCCCGCAGTAGCCCACCACCGTGTTCATCCAGTGCATGTAGATGAGCTGCGGGGCACGATGCTGGCAGCGGGACGGGGACAGGGGGGTCCTGCCCGCCGGCCCCCCGCCGCCCCCGGTACCTGCTCGGTGACGGCGGCCTCGGCCAGCCCCGCGGCGTAAGCCTGCAGGCTGTCATTGAACGAGGCGTTGGTGGCCACCTCCAGGAAGGCCCAGCTGTGGCAACAGTGGGGTGGTCACGGCCGGGACTGGATCTCCCCGGGACCCCCCGGTTCTCCCCTGGTTCCCCCCCACGTTCTGACCCAGGTACCCGCTAGTTCTCCCCCAGGTCCCCCAGTTCTCCCCCCAGTTCTCCCCTGGTTCTCCCCCCCAGTTCTCCCCCGAGTCCCCCAGGTTCTCCGCGCTGTTCTGACTCAGGTACCCCCTGGTTCTCCCCCCAGGTCTCCATCCTGGTCCTCCCAATTCTCTCCCTGGTTCTGCTCTGGGTCCCCCTGCTTCTTCCCCCAGTTCTCCCCCCGGTTCTCCCCTGGGTCCCCCCCAGTTCTCCCCTGGGTCCCCCCCGGTTCTCCCCCCTGTTCCGACCTAGGTCCCCCCCAACTCTCTCAGTTCTGCCCCGGGTCCCCGCGATTCTCCCCCTGGGCTCCCCCCCAGTTCCTCCCTCAGGTCCCAATGGGTCCCCCCCTTGTTCCCTCTGGTCCCCCCCCCCAGGCTCTACCCTGGGTCTCCCCGGTTCTCCCCCAGGTTCCCCCCGTTCCCCCCCGTCCCCGCACCCGACGGCCCGGCTGTGGTCGGTGAGGCCGGCCCAGGCGACGGCGGCGGGGTGCCGGCCGGGCAGGACCCGCAGCCGCCCGGAGCCGGGCTCCAGCAGCACGGAGGCGCCGCGGGCCGGGGTGGGGGAGGCGGCGGCGGCGGCCCCGGGCCCCGGCACGGCTCCGGGCAGGGCCAGCAGCAGCGCGGCCAGCACCGCCCGCGGGGCCGCCATGGCTGGGGGGGGGGGGGGGGGGGGGGGGGGGGGGGGGGTCGGGGGGGGCGGGGTTAAGGGGCGGGGTTTGGCTAAGGACACGCCCCCTCGAGGGGTGCTGCGGGGGTGCTGCGCCCTATGGGCATCCCGTGGGTACCCGGCCCTATAGACACGGCACGGGCACGCCAGCCCCATAGGAACCCCACAGGCACCCTGCAGGCACCCCATCGGCACCCCAGCCCCGTAGGCACTCCATGGGCTCCTCTACCCCACAGTACCCCTATCCCATAGGCACCCCTACCCCGTAAACGCCCCTGCCCTATAAAAAACGCCATGGGTACCCCGCAGGCATCCCTACTGCATGGCATCCCTACCCCATAGGCACTCCATGAGCACTCTTACCCCATGGCACCCCTATTCCACAGGCACCCCTGCCCTATAGACACTACACGGGCACCCCTACCCCATAGGCACTCCATAGGCGCCCCTACACTATAGGCACCCCTACCCCATGGACACCCCTACCCCACAGGCACCCCAGCCCATAGGCACCCCATGGGCACCCCCTACTCTATAGGCACCCCATGGGCACCCCTACCCCATGACACCCCTACCCCATGGGTACCCCAGCCCCATAGGCGCCCCATGGGCACCCCTACCCTGTGTGGCACCCTTACCCCATAGCCACCCTTATCCCATAGGCACCCCTACCCCATAGGCACCCCATGGGCACCCCGAACCCCCAGGAGGTGGGTGACACGGGACGTGGGTGACACGGGACATGGGTGACCCGGGCGCAGCACCCCGGCCTTGTGCAATCGCCGCCTGTTTACTGCTGCACCCAGCGGGCAAAGTCCCTGGGAGGCTCCTACGGGGGGGGGGGGGGGGGGGGGGTGACACACAAGTCCGAGCCCCCCCCATGTGTGGCACGGAGCCCCCAGCCCCTGTCCCCCCTCTGTCCCCCTGTCCCCCCCTCGTGCCACCCCCCCGGACAAAGCGGCGCTGTCCCTTTAAGAGCGGACGGGGGCGGCCCCTTTACGGCTTGGGGGGGGGGGCAGCAGCCGCCCGCGCACAGCGGCGGGGCCGCGCCGGCACGGTGGGTCCGGGGGGGGGGGGGG